>NW_027459616.1:265000-274756 GCF_050624435.1 Tenrec ecaudatus
ATGACTTTTTTACACACACACACACACACACACACACATACACACACCCTTTCAGAATCTATGGAGTGTTGGGCGTGGCAGGCAGGTGGCAGGGGTGGTAGGTGGCAGAGTGTGTCTAAGTGCTCTGCCCACACCTGCGAACTTGACAGCGGTGATGGAGGAGGAGTGCTCGTCCAGCGTCTGCTGCAGGCTATACTCCCGCCCTGCGTCTAGCACATGGATCAGCCGGTCCCGGCTCGCTGAGGCCAGCAGCTTCAGACCTGGGATGGGATGAACTCCGTCAGCTGATGAGTGCCCAGCAAAGAGCACCCAGAGAAACTGAGCCCCACATCCTTAAGCCACATGAGCCATGGAGTCGGGCAGAGTTGAGATGCAGTCCTCCCCAAAGCCTTCAGAGACATCAAGAAGGATCACTAACTCTTTTGGTAGCCAAAAGAACGATCAGCCCCATAGTCAAGAGGCAGGACAAGTATCAGTGGCTCTGGCCAGACTGGAGGGGCTCACTCAAGGCCATTCTAGGCCAGGGCCAGGTACCTGTGTCTGGCTTCGAGTACTCCAGGCACAGAATCTCTGACTCATGGGCCTCCTCCTTCAGCATTTCACTCAGGGACTGCAATTCATGGACCCTGCAAAATGAGAAGAAAGGAGAGGCCGTTCAGTGCCAGGCAGCGGGGGAAAGAATCATCACCCACCCCCTTCCACCTTTTCCTCTCCATCAAGAGCTGTTTTACTTTACCTTTTGGGTTGAACCTTTAGACTTAGAAAAATGAGTCCAGATATGTCGCATTCAACTCTCTCACCTGGTCTCCCTTCGTATTAATGTTTTATGTACTACAGTACACAGTGATAAGGACCACGGAGGTCACACTGGTACAACATTATTAGACTTTATTTAAATGTCACCAGCGGGGGTTGATCTGAGTTGGAATCAACCCAATGCCAATGAGTTTGTTTATCCCATGAATGTCCTTCTGCTCCAGGATCCTAGGAGCCCCCACGGCACATGGGTGTCATCTGTCCCAGTCTAGAACGGCTTTCAGTCTTTGCTTGTCCTTCCTACCGTGACACCTGGGAGAGTATGATATGTTACTCTGGCAGGTGTACCTCAAATGAAGTTTGCCTGATTTTTCCTCATGACTATCCTAAGTTCCTTATACATTTGGGTCAAGAATACCAGACACAATGCTAGGAGGAGGCTGCATGGAAAAACAGAACTAAAAGAAACTTTCCATCAACGTTGGTTGTTGTTGTTCAACATTTTATTGGGAGTTCTTAAGAGTCATAAGATTTTCTGGGAACATTTTGAAGCCTCTCAGTGTACCCTCTCACCAGATTCATGCTGCTGCCACGGGAAGTTAACCTTAATGACTTGGCTAAGGGTGGGTTTTGCCGTTTCTTCATTGTCAAGTTAGTATCTTTCCCTTGAAGGTAATAAATTTTGTCCCCAACCCTTTTCAGCTAAACCCTCCTGAACCTCTCTCCTTGGGGGCCTAAAGTTCCCCCATCCTGTCCCCTGGAGGCAACGGGTTGCACTCCACAAATGGCCTTACCTGAGCGTGCCCATACGGTCCCCTGATGCTAGATGCTGCCCGTTGGGGCTGATGCACATAGAGCGGATGCCCACATGGGGGTCCATCAGGGACCCATCGGCTTTGTCTCCCCCAGGCAGCTCGGTGTCCAGCAGGGCCAGCATGTTCCCATCCATATAGATGATCTTAATGAGGTACTAGTGAAACAGGTCAGGAGAAGAGGTGGGTGAGGAAGGCCTGACACAGGACACCTGTCAGGGAGAGAAATGCGGGCCAAGAGGACATCCTTGTCAGAGTTTGGCCAAACAACATCTGGAACAGTCTGGTCTGGAGACCCAGATCCTGAGACTGTGGTGTGGGGGCACCAGGCTCACGTGGCTGAGGATGTTTTGGTGCAGGGTGGAGCCATGCACGCCAAAGCTCTCTGTATTCCACAGGCGGATGGTGCTGTCAGAAGAGCAGGTGATAAAGGAGCTCAGGGGCAGGCAGGCCTGTTGACTGTCCTTCACCTCAAGGTACACCTGGAGGAGCACAAGGACCAGAGGGACCCGGGTCAGACCTTGCCTGCCCACAGAGATGGGACGGAATGAGAGTAGAGAAAAGGCTGGTCAAGACTTAGCCCCAGGCTTATCCCATAGCAAGCAAGTCATAATGATTAGCTCTTGTCTTTAACAAGTAAAGGAATATACATTAACCAAGCACCTAGTAAGTACTAGGCATTCTAAATCTCCCACTTACATTGTCTCCTTTTCGTAAAAATCAAATGCATCAGGTATGTCATTTCATAATTGCAGAAACTAAGGTTTGGTCAAGTTCAGGAACATGTCCAAAGAGGCCAAGCTAAGACTGCACAGGGGCATACTGAAAAACGTCTGAGATGAGTCAGCACTAATATCCCCTCGCATCCTCAGAGCCAATTAACAGATACGAAGGGACCCAGGGGCACTGCTGGGGGAGCAAGGGTGCTGGAGGAAACAAATTCCACACTTGAGGAACCCCAGCTCCTAATGGTAGCCCAGGAAACACGGTCAGTCTCAGCAGACCTGGCCCACGTACCTCTACACTCCAGACGCAGGAGGAATGATACAGAGCTGAATACACCTTGCCCACTTTCTTGGGGTCCTTCACATCCCAGACATAAGTACTATGGTCATTGTACACACAAGACAGCCACTGATTTGCAGGATCAAAGGTCAAGGCGATGGTGTCCCGATACTTCGCATTGGCCACTCCAGCGAAAAGGCAACTGAGGAAAGAGGGGAGCGGGGTGTCCTGGGCAGACAGGGCAAACTGGTGAGTGAGCGCTAATGAAATGGTGCACTAAAGGGAGGAGCAGCAGGTTGGCCAGCAGTCACTGGAGAAAGAACGCAGCGGCTGGCCTGGCATTCCTTGCCATGGGGCTCTCCAAAAGAACACAAGCTATTTCATAGCCCCCAACGTCAGGCGGGGACAGTGTGTGGCCGTGATGCAGCCAAGCAGATGTCAGGCCCTTCTAGACTCACATCAGAGGACAAGGAAGGGCACTGTGCAAACCACAATCATGGTCATATATCATTTCCTGCCAATTGCAGATTTAGCCCCCTCCTGGCCTGAAAGAGAAATTAATATACCCAACTGCAGAACTGCCCCGCTTCCTGACAGCACTGAAACCAGAGCAAAACTTCACTTCCTGCAATCACCCAACCCAAGGCCCGAGGCTACAATAAGACCCTCCTACCGCAGCTGCTACCCAGTACCACCCTGAGGGAGAAAGGCCTACTCTGTCAGGTTTCCAGTCTCTCTCAGAAACCCTAAGGAACTGCCCGTCTGTCCTAGCTGTGGTCTTTACAGGACAATGCATTACCACACTGCAGACTCAGATTACCACGGTTGCCCACAGTGAGCAACAAATGCTAAAAGACCCACCTGTGCTTGACTGCAAGGGTCTTCCCAGAGGTCTATGTGTGCCCTCCTCTCCTTGCAGCATGCCAGGGATGGCCTGGCACAGAGTGCGGCTCTGACAGGACTCAGGGGCCTACCAACACCGCTCACCTGGCCTCTGTGATGCTGGCAATGTCTGTCCCCAGGGCATGGGGCCGGGGCAGCGTGCTGAGGAAGTACAGGTTGGAGGGGTTGAAAAGGTGTACGGTGCCGTCAGCACAGCCACAGAAGATGTAGTCCTGGCTCACCGAGATGCAGTGGGCCACTGTGGTCTGTGAGCACAGAAGCCCCAGTCAACAAGGGCGTCTGCCCACTCCTTCACCCGACACCTCAACAGCCATGAGCCAAGAGGCAAGGACAAGCGCAAGGCAGGCCAGCTGCCCTGGCTGGAGCCCCTCAATGCCCCTCCCTCTAACAGCAGCTGGCCAGAGGGCTCACAGCCCCGTGCAATTAGGGGGAAGGAGTCAGCAAGCCTTATAAGGCACCTGAGGTTTGGGCAAAGACACACCCAGAAAAGGCCGGCCAAGAGAAAGGCAGCAGAGGCAGTGGACAGGGCCAGCACACTTACTGTGATGCTGTCTGTGTGCTGAGCAGAAGAGGAAAGCCGAGGAAGAGGCAGAGACAGAGAGCATGAGCGAGCAGTGAGGTTTCCAAACACCTTCCTCCGCCTGGGGCCTCCCCCAGCGTGCATGCAGACTCAGGTGTCCCGGAGCCTGGAGGTGACAGACAGGAGGGTGCCGACAAAGCATTCACTTACCCTCAGCTCCACCCACTTGTCGAACAGTCTCCGGTCACTGAACTCACACAGCTGCCCTGAGGATGTGATACAGAAGGTGCTGTCAGTCTTCTTCCCGCGGACACAGGCTACTTCAGTGAACAGGTTGTTCCGCAGGTTCCCCCAGCAGCCCAGAGCGGCCCAGCAGGGGCACAGTGGCATTCACCTGTGGAGACCCACCACAGGTGCCACCCACCCACCCTGCAGGCTATCCCCTGGAAAGCAGGCCCTGGGGAGAGAGGGAGAAGGCTTCCCTTGCAGATTGACATAGCACCTGGCCCAGCTGAGACTTCCAAGGTGCTTTTGAGCATGCAGAAGGGGGCGCAGGTGGAACAGATCTGAGCAGATCCCACCCTAGTGGCTACTTGCTGCCTCACCTTTGAGGTCTTGCTGTCATCGAGGTACCAGAATTTGATGTGCCGGTTGCCTGCAGTGACAAAGTAGCTGCAGTCCTCAGAGAAGGATACTGCTGTCACCCGACTGGACACCTTGTTGGAAGCCACTACAATGTTTTTCTGGAGAGAAAGTCAAGGGAAATCAAGGCTCTGCTTCTAGGAGCTGAGGGAAAAGAAACTTACACACTGAAGGAGGTTAGACAAGCTGTGAACTGGACCTCTCCTTCTGCCCCTTCTTCAGCATCCTAGATACCCAGTTGCTCCTTTCTGCTCAGAGTTCTCTAGAAAGGGACTGAGGCCAGCAGGCAGAAGTTAAGGCCACCGGTCAGCAATTTTTTGGCTCCCCTCCCGGCCCCGCCTGTCCTGAGGCCAGCAGCCCACTCACCTTCCAGGCCCAGACATTGACGATCATGTCATGCTGGTAGCCCACTGAGACAATGTACTTGGCGCTGGGTGAGAAGGCCACACATGCCACGCCATACTTATGCTCCTGAAGCTCCACCACCTGGCTGCGCTCCGACACATCCCATACCCGCACAGCAGGCATGTGTCCACTCTGCAGGGACCGAAGACCCCGAAGTAAAGGCCAGAGGCAGCCAGCTCCCTCCCCATCCACGGAGGCCTGGCCCTCCCAGCCACTGGACAAGAGCCTGCACATAAATGAAGGACACCTAACCTAATGCGCCTGCACATGAATCAAGGACACCCCCGGAGGGAATGTGATCAGTGTTGGGGAACAGGGACTCTCAGGGACGGGCTCCTGGCGTGATTTGGATGGGCAAGAACCACCACTCCTGCGGTTTGCTCTCACAGCCTCACAGGGCAAGTCCATGGGAGGGCAGGCCTGTTCCACACTGTGACCAGCAGGGGGACTCCAGGGATAAGGAATGTTTTAAGGAGGTGTTTTCCAAAATGTGGTTCCCAAATTGGCAGCTTCAGCCTCACTGGGAACTACTTGTTAGCATTGCAAACTGAAGAGAGCCACCCCAGACCTGCAGAACCCCAGAGCCAGCAGTCTGTACTAAGGGGTGACCATGGCACTTCTGATGCAGGCTACAGCCTAAGAACACTGCTCTAGGGCAGACCAAACACCCAAAGTGGACACCAGTAGAGAAAGTCAAAATTGGCACCAGTCCTATGCGGGCTGCAGGCTGTCACTCTCTGCTAAAGCCAGGCCCCCCCCTCTGCAGTGCCTGAGCTTCCTTCCTCACTCATCTCACCGGTGACCAGGTACTTGCCATCAGGAGAGAAGGCAAGGGCAGTGATGGTTTTCCTGAAAGGAATCGGGCAGGCTCAAGAGGGGCACTGGCAGCCTGGCCCAGGTCTGGCCTCTCACAGTCCCCTCTCAAAACAAGGGCAGCAAACCCGCTGTCCCTGTGCTGCTTCCCTCCCATGCCTGGGGCCCAACAGGGCCCAATGCCACAGAGAAGCAGGTGGCACCCCTCTGGCCGTCCCTGGGGAAAGGTGGCACTCCCCAAAGCCCCTGAGCCCATTTACCTGGAGCTGTTGAGGATGTGGTGCTGCTTGTGTTTCTGGGGGTTGAAGAGCACAACCACACACCTGGGGAGAGGGAGAGGGAGAGGGAGAGGGGAGCACAGACTTAGCACCCCACCTCAGCGGCCCAGCCCAGAGGACCCCACGTTGCCAGAGTGCAGCTGGCTGCTGATAGCACTCTTCTTTCTCCCCTTCTGTAGCCCCACATGGCGCAAGGTCCTGTAGGGAGACCTGCTTGCCCAGTGCTCTGTACACTAGCACCGTCGGGACATGCCCCATAGCGATTGGGTGGCCGGTCTTCCCAGAGCTCTTGTCCCTACCCCAGGGCAGAGGGCAGAGAGAAGGATGCACATGATTTGGGTAAGAACAGGCCTCAGCTGTGCCCTTGTTTACAGACCTGGTTTCCAGGAGAGAGTGGGATCTCTCATGTCTGCACCCATGTGTGTACTTGGCAAGAGCTAGCCCACCACATGTTGGATGAGGAAGCAAGTGGAAGGTCAGGGCCCAGGGCCAGGCCTGCAGGGAGACTAAGTGGGATGGAGGGGCAGAAAACTGCCTGAGGGAGGGAACTTCATGGAGTTGCTGGCCCACGTCAGACTCTTTAGCCCAAAGAGCCTGAGCAGCGCCATTCTAACAGCCTCCAGGCTCCCTCTCCAGTCAGGCAGCAAGGCTGGGTGAGATTGGAAGGAGATTGAAATTCAAGAGTGAACTCGAGAGAGGGAGGCAGGTAAGAGTCAGGGACAAGGAGCTGGGAGCCAACAGCTCTCGTGTCTCAGGGACCATGGCGCTCAGCAGGTTTAGGCCCTCTGCCCAGCTGTCCCCTCTCTTCATTAGCGCTATGCCTACTAATTGCTATTAGCTGGCCACAGCAAGCCTGGAACCTGCTCCCCCAGGTAAGGGGGTCGACTGGGTAGATGGGGGAGAGACTCAGTAGAAGGCTACTTGTCCCAACCCTGCCTTTTACAACAGGAAGCAGACCGCAGGACCTGCATCTGGACCCCACTGCTTGCAGATGGGAGCAGGAGGGGCCGCACAGGGCTTGGTCTCTGCTGCAGACAGAGGCCTCCGGCTCGGCTCAATGAGCCAGTTCGCAATGCAAATTCCACTGTCAACTAGGGATTCTGGGATCTTGAAGGTACACCAGGTAAGCTCACAGCTGGCTACCAGGCTGATTGACAGCCTTAGAAGCCTGAGCAACACCCTCTTCTCCTCAGAGCCCCTCCCCTCCAATCCTTTTTCACCCTCATTTTCTTTGTTCTCTTTTTTATCCCCTTTCTCTCTTTAAACCGATTTGAAGACCGCTGCTCTCCACATTCCTTGAATGAGAAAAACAAGATGACCTTAGAAACACGCAGACACACACCTGCCCAGTTGCTCTGAAGGAGAGTCTAATACATGGGACTGGCCTAACTCCTCTAAAACAGAGCTGCCTGCACAGAGGATGAAAGGAAGGTGTTCAAACACTCAACCACATTCACTGTCACTGAGTCGATTCTGACTCACAGTGACCCCACAGAACACAACAAAACCGCCCCTGTGGGTTTCCGATACGAACTATCTAGGGGACCAGAAAGTGTCATCTTTCTCCTTTGGAGTGCCTGGTGGGGCCTAGCTGCTGTCCTTGCCGTTAGAACCCCAACACAGAACCATGACACCCTCAGGTATCTGGGAGTCCAAATTTGAGAGATAAGGACCACTAAGGAACAGAGCCAGGGCTCACAAACAGGGCTTCTGATTTCGGGTCCTTTTTACACACACACACACACACACACACACACACACACACACACACACACAGACAAACCTTTGCAGAATCTCTTGAGGACTTCTGACGTCATGTCCTTGTTACACACACACACTCTTGCAGAATCTCTGGAGGGCTTCTGACTTCGTGTCCTTTTTACGCACACACACACACACACACACACACACACACATAGATGCATCCTTGCAGAATTTCTGGATGGCTTCTGATTTTTGTCCTTTTTAAACACACACACACACACCGTTGCAGAATCTCCAGAGGGCTTCTGATTTCGGGTCCTTTTTACACAGATACACACACACACACACACACACCCTTGCAGAAACTCTAGAGAGTTTCTGAATTCCTGTCCTTTTTAAACAAACAAAACCACACACACACACACAACCTTTTAGTATCTATGGAGGGCTTCTGACTTCATGTCCTTTTTATACACACACACACACACACACACACCCTTGCAGAATCTCTAGAGGGTTTCTGAATTCTTTTCATTTTTACACACACACGCACACACACTCACACCCTTGAAGAATCTTTGGAAGCCTTCTGACTTCATATCTTTTTACATAGGCATACACACACACACACAAGCACCTTTGCACAATCTCTGGAGTGCTTCTGACTTTGTGTCCTCTTTACACACACACACACACACACACACACACACACACACACACACGCTTGCAGGATCTCTAGAGTGCTTCTGACTTGGTGTTCTTTTTACACACACACACACACATGCACACATACACCCTTGTAGAATCTCTATAAGGATTCTGAATTCATGTCCTTTTTACACACACACACACACAACCTAAAGCCACTTTCTTGCAAAATCTCTGCAGTACTTCTGACTTCGTGTCCTTTTTAAACACACACACACACACACACATACTTGTAGAATCTCTGGAGGGCTTCTTATTTCGTGTCCTTATTACACACACACACTCCCTCACTCTCACACTCATACCTTTCCAGAAAACCTAGAGGGCTTCTGACTTCGTGTCCTTTTAACACAATACACTCACCCTTGCAGAATCTCTAGAGGGCTTCTGACTTCTTGTCCTTTTGACACACATACACACATACACACACACACACACACACACACACACACACACCCTTGCAGAATCTCCAGACGGTTTATGACTTTGTATCGTTTTCACACACACAAACATACACATACACACTCTCTTGCAGAATCTCTGGAGTGCTTCTAACTTGGTGTAATTATTACAAACACAACACACACATACACACACACACCCTTGCAGAATCAATAGTGGGCTTCTGACTTCGTGTGATTTTACATGCACACACACACACACACACACATACACCTTGCAGAATCTATGGAGGGCTTCGAACTTTGTGTCTTTTTTACACAAACACACACACATACACACACCCTTGAAGAATCTCTAGAGGGCTTCTGACTTCGTGTCTTTTTACACAAACACACACACACACAGACACACACACACACCCTGGTAGAATCTCTGGAGAGTGTCTTACTTGGTGTCTTTTTTCACACACACACACACACACACACACACACACACACACACACACACCAAGAACCGACTTTTAGTTTGCTACTCACTAGCTTTTGAAGACCCCAGTCACTTCCCTGATGGATACAGAACATTGTCTTTGTGAGCTAGTTTGTACGAATTGATTTTGAGGTCTCTCAGAGCTATGTTCCTGATCCCCCATATTTAGGACACGCTCCCTCAAGGGGTTTTGTTATAGCTAAGACATTTTCATAACTATGCCTCCTGGATGTACTATTATATTCATGGACATATTTGTAGTATATGCTAATATGTATATAGAACTATTCTCTGGCAAACCTATATTTATTCATGGGGCTAG